>NW_028190927.1:12500-35000 GCF_048542155.1 Nylanderia fulva
GCGAAAGCAACACGCCGCGAACGGACTTGGAAGAATTTCTCGCTCGCCCGGCGAAAGCAACACGCCGCGAACGGACTTGGAAGAATTTCTCGCTCGCCCGGCGAAAGCAACACGCCGCGAGCGAACTTGGAAGAATTTGTCGCTCGCCCGGCGAAAGCAACACGCCGCGAGCGAACTTGGAAAAAGCGGCTTGTGCGGCCGGAGGTGTCGCCCGCCAACGAAAGCAACACGCCGCGATCGGACTTGTGGTACGGGCGGCGCGTGCCGCCGGAGGTGTCGCCCGCCAACGAAAGCAACACGCCGCGAACGGACTTGGATGAATTTCTCGCTCGCCCGGCGAAAGCAACACGCCGCGAACGGACTTGGAAGAATTTCTCGCTCGCCCGGCGAAAGCAACACGCCGCGAGCGAACTTGGAAGAATATGTCGCTCGCCCGGCAAAAGCAACACGCCGCGAACGGACTTGGATGAATTTCTCGCTCGCCCGGCGAAGCGAAAGCAACACGCCGCGAACGGACTTGGAAGAATTTCTCGCTCGCCCGGCGAAAGCAACACGCCGCGAACAGACTTGGAAGAATTTCTCGCTCGCACGGCGAAAGCAACACGCCGCGAACGGACTTGGAAGAATTTCTCGCTCGCCCGGCGAAAGCAACACGCCGCGAACGGACTTGGAAGAATTTGTCGCTCGCCCGGCGAAAGCAACACGCCGCGAACAGACTTGGATGAATTTCTCGCTCGCCCGGCGAAAGCAACACGCCGCGAACGAACTTGGAAGAATTTCTCGCTCGCCCGGCGAAAGCAACACGCCGCGAGCGAACTTGGAAGAATTTCTCGCTCGCCCGGCGAAAGCAACACGCCGCGAGCGAACTTGGAAGAATTTGTCGCTCGCCCGGCGAAAGCAACACGCCGCGAACGGACTTGGATGAATTTCTCGCTCGCCCGGCGAAAGCAACACGCCGCGAACGGACTTGGAAGAATTTCTCGCTCGCCCGGCGAAAGCAACACGCCGCGAACGGACTTGGAAGAATATCTCGCTCGCCCGGCGAAAGCAACACGCCGCGAACGGACTTGGATGAATTTTTCGCTCGCCCGGCGAAAGCAACACGCCGCGAACGGACTTGGAAGAATTTGTCGCTCGCCCGGCGAAAGCAACACGCCGCGAGCGAACTTGGAAAAAGCGGCTTGTGCGGCCGGAGGTGTCGCCCGCCAACGAAAGCAACACGCCGCGATCGTACTTGGGTTACGGGCGGCGCGTGCCGCCGGAGGTGTCGCCCGCTAATCAAGGCAACACGCCGCTATCGGGCCTGGAAAATTTTCTCGCTCGCCGGCGAGAGCAACGCGCCGCGAGCGAACTTGCGCCTGTTCCCGAGTTCTCGCTTGTACCGCTAACGAGCGAGCTAAATGAGATTAATTAAATGAGGACGCATCGGAAAGTTTATTCGTGCAAACACTCCGGCTTCGCTTATCGGCATCCTGCCTGCATTCGTCCACGTATCGGTCGTAGAATCTCGAAGATTGTGCATCCGACGAGTGGTAACCGGGAATTAGCAGATATCGTAATAATCGTGTCGCGCGGTCGTGCGGAGCGTCGAAAAGTACGAAACCTTTGTCCGAAACGTATTTCCGTATCGTAGCATTATCTCCTCGTAGCGGCGCTACTCGCCGTCAAGTGCCCCGGAGGTACCGCCGGCGGGCGACGGACTTGGTGAAATCATTCGGTCGTCCGGAGGTGTCGCCAGTCCCGGAGGTGCCGTCCGTCCCCTAAGTTGACGCCGGCCGTTATGTGGTGCCGCACGTATAATCACGCCCGTAACGAGCCGTCTCGGTTGCCGCGCGCGTGATTTCGCATCGGGCGAGTGTTCCGTACCGTAATCGCGGTCACCGCAGCTTGCGTGTTGCGTATCATCCGTAATAATTCGAAATATATGTCTCCGACACGTGGGTTTGAGAGACACGTTTCGAGTTAGTAATCGGACAGCGCCCTCATGTCGAGCGAGCGCCGAATATTAAGTAACTTTCGTCCGAAACGTTTTTACGTAGCTCTCCTCGTTGCGGCGCCGTAAATCGTCGTTAAGTGTTCCGGAGGTACCGCCGGCGGTCGTCTGACATCGAGAGATCATTCGGTCGTCCGGAGGTGCCGCCCGTCCCGGAGGTGTCGCCGGTCGGCCGTGGTTCCCGGAGGTGTCGCCCGGTCCGAAGGTGTCGCCGGTCGGCCGTGGTTCCCGGAGGTGTCGCCCGGCCCGGAGGTGCCGCCCGGCCCGGAGGTGCCGCCGGTCGGCCGTGGTTCCCGGAGGTGTCGCCCGGCCAGGAGGTGCCGCCCGACCCGGAGGTGCCGCCCGGCCCGGAGGTGCCGCCCGGCCCGGAGGTGCCGCCCGGCCCGGAGGTACCGTCGGTGCTTATACCTTATTGTCCCGGCATTTCGTTTGTTTCCTTCTTAATTAATGCTAATTATCGTTGTTTGACATTCGCCATACGGCTATCGTGATAATATTTTATCGTACAATAGGACTTTTCAATCGTTCGCTCTCCGCGACAATGTCTCGATTGAACGCGCCTTTCGGCGCTCGCGCTCGCATACGGCCGTGCGTAGGACCGTGCGTCGCCGACCGCCTGGCCGGCCGGTTGGGTACTATAAGAGATACGTCGCGCTCGGCGCGTCGAACGAGTCGAGCGAGTCCGGACGAGTCGTAAACGTACTTTCTCGAGTCTCTCGCCACTCCGGCGTGTTTCGACCGCTCTCCGTACCGTCGCCGACCGCTTGGCCGGTCGGTTGGGTACTATAAGAGGTAGGAGAGATTAATATTGTACGTGTCGCTCTCTCGACGTTGACAAACGAAGAATCGCCCGAACGGGTCGAGAACGGATTTTGTCGAGTCGCGACTCTGACACGGAGAGAACATTTATATATAAAATGTTTGATTTTGGAAACCACGAATATATAAAATAATATACGATCGTCGCAGAACGCGCCGCCGCCAAGTCTTCTCATGCTTGGAGGTTGCGTGTCTCGCGAGAACGTACGTTCGACTCTCGCGTCGTCTCGTATTCCTCTTCGCCGGGGATTACGGTGCGGCTCTTCTCGTTCGTCGCCGAACGCGCGCAAAATTAACGCACACTTATTTATTACGAGCACAGCATTGCCACGAGTCGGTGTCGCAAGACCGAATGGCTCTTATGTGGCGCGCACGCCTCTAGTGTGTTGGCCGCGCGGTTCCCTCTCGTTTCGTACGCAGCAGCGGAATCGTCGCGCTTACCGAGCATCTACTCCACGGATACGAGTTTGCGGGAAGAGTTGCTTCTTCCCGCTCGCTTTGTACGCCGTAGCGAAATCTTATTGCTGGTCGTGTGCGGTTAAACGCGTACGAACCAGACAGAACAGTCCTCGACGTCTAAGCATCGCCATCGTCGATCTAGCGTCAGGGTGAATCGCGCGGTCTCTCGAGACCGCGCATCATAACATTTGGGAGAATAAGAACACGAGTATTTTGATCTTGTGGATTTTTGAACGGAGAGGAGGAGGAAGAAGAGGAGAGGCGGCGGCGTCGGGGGTTTACTCTCGCCTCCGTCGTTCTCTCGTACGCTTTACATAATAGCGTTAAACACAGCAGAGTGTCGCCGACCGGCTGAGCAAGACCGGCGGCAAATAAAATGGCACATACGAGCGAGTCGCGCGCGCGTCGGTGTTTCGGCATCGAACGCGCGCGCGCGCGAAAAAGAGCTAGCGACGAGTCTTCGGGCTCGCTCGCGAGTTACTCCCTTGCGAGTAACCGAACACGAAGCTCCCTGGTTGATCCTGCCAGTAGTCATATGCTTGTCTCAAAGATTATAAATGTAATTTATTTAATTACATTTTTATTTTTTAAATAATACATATATACGTTCCAAAAAATATAAGCCATATTATTAATATGTACGTGTGTGTGGGTGTATAACTATCATTTAATACACATTCACGTTAAATCACATTATTTAATCATATTTAATAACTATATCACTAACATATATAATTAATACTTATAATAAATCATTTTTAAAGTAATTTTTTTTAAATTCTAGTTATCATTTTATCAAAATTATGAAAAAAAATTGATACAATTGTTAGAAAACTTAAATGTGCATAACTTTTTAATATATAGGCATTAATAAAATAAACATAGTGATTGTTAATTTTTTATGCTACAGCTACGCATAAAAGTACTAAAATGCTTAGAACTTTAAATTACTTTAATATTCAACTGTATATATTATTATAACTTTTCTCGTTTTATACTATATTTAAAAAATAATATTTAATAATTACTTTATTGCACTTACAACTATGCATATGTATTTAATACTGTAACCATTTAAATAATAAAATATATATATAATTACTGTGTATGAAATTAATACATTCAAAGTAAAAAAAGTACATATGCAAAAATAAACTCTATAAAATCTATAAATAAACGTAATAATAATAAACTGTGCAATAAACGTAATAATAAACGTTCAAATATTTTATTTATTATATATTAAAATTATTCTATTTAATAACCTGTCCTTTTCTTGTTTAGATCTCCTCATTTTCGCATCTCTTCTTTTGTTCTTTCTTTTTCCTAAAAAGAAATATGTGATTGTTATACATAGGTGCAATAAGTCAATTCTGCAATAAATATTCTATACAAAAATAACAATAAGTTCTTAAATGTTGTATTTAATTTAAAAAAACTAATACACGCAATAATGAACAGATAGTGCATGTGTTCACCCTCTTTAAAATCAGTTTCTTATAAAAATAAAAAGTTTGAGATAAGATGATAAAATAGTTAAATTGAGGTATATTATATATAACTTACAAATCTCGGTCAAATCTCTGCTTGGCTAAAATTAGCCATCTTGCAATTATATCCTCAACTTCCTTATTTGTTAAATTGGTTCTTGAAGTTCGCGCAGCATCTAACAACAAGTTTAAACAGATATGTGTGGTTATAGATTATATAAAAATTTAAAGCGACTTAATTTTATATATATATATATATGTATATATGTATATATACTATTCAAAATTATTTTATATTCCTATGATTACATATTATTGAATAATGATATTAGAGTTCTAATAGCATCATCCAATATAACCATGCATAGAATGCTATATATAAAGTGTCAAAAATATGTCAATAAAAACATTTCTGTGATTAAATATTTATATACTTACTTATGATACATATAGTAATGCGAAGATTTTTAAAGGCATTTTTCAATTTTGCACCAGCCCAACTATATTCCATTGCTAATTTATTTGTTAAAATATGTTTCATCATGTACGAAATCACATCATGATGATCCTTACCTCCTAAAAAGCTCAATTGTCTTGTCTAAAAATATAAAATAATTTAATTAATATTAGTTTATGATCTAAAAATATCAAAATAATAAACATTTGTTTTTCTCTTATAAAAAAAGTTAACATTACTTTTCTTTTAACTTCTTTAAAATTATTTAACATTATATAAATAAATAAATATGTCCAAAATATTGCTTTTTATAAGACATTTCAATAAAATGTTTCTAATCGTAAGTATAAAATGATAATATTTTGTATATACCATTTCTGTAGCAACACATTTGTTTTTTAATTGATTATCAATTCTCTGTAATTGTTCTACGGTATCTGCTGGCAAATCGAAATCATAATGTTCATTTTTTTTTAAATCCGTTTCCTCATTTTTTCTTATGTGATTATCCAACTTTATTAAACGTTTATCAATTGTTGTAAGATTTAACAATACTGCATTTAGTTTCCTGATAATTAAATTATGAAAATCTGCAAAAATAATTGACACATATTATTGTTATCTACTCATTGTCAGATTATATAAATATTACGAATTATATACCATTTTAAATATATGTTTACAGTGATATAAATAAAAAAAGTTAAAACTTTAATAATATATATATATATATATATATAGGTAAGCTTTTACAAAAATTTAAAATTAATAACAGATATATTTTTACCTACATCAATCTCAGCATTACAAGTATCGGATGTAGATATTGTATCTGAATTTTGTGGAACAAGGTCATCTTTATTTGCTGTTCGATGTTCTTGTGAACTTATAGATTTACTATATGTAACTGCAGACTTTTTAGACTGAATATTAATTATTTTTTCATTACTTATTTGTATCGGGGGCTTAGTTATTTTCTTATAATTTTTTATCAGTGGTTTTTTTATTTCATAAGTCATTTTGCTTTTATTTAAATCGTTTGATATATTAGAAGCTTCATCTAAATCATTGCTTGTGTCAGTTCTATCTGAATTATCAGAAGAACTTGAAATTTTTTTTACTCGATTCATTTTCTTATCACCTTGTATTAATGGTGTCTTTATTTCACAGATTTTGCTCTTATTTATTGTTAAAGCTTTTGGTGTATTAGGAAAATTATCTAACTCTAAATCATTGCGAGTTTTTAATTTATTGATGCTTGTGTCGCTTGTATCAGAATTATCAGGAGATGAACCTGTATTTTTTTTTGCTCGTTGATATCTCGATTTTTTGAGGTTATTTCCATCATCACCATCTATATCGGATATTTGTTCAGCTAATTTAAGTTTGTCTATAGCTTTATCATATGTATCTAAAACGTATAAAATTTTTGAATATTAAAAATTAGATTTTTGTTTTTATATATTTTATAATCAAATATCACTTAAAATTTAAATTTTAATATATACTTTTAATACATATATATTATAATTTTAATTTATATAATTTTTGATAAAAAAATAAAATACATTTTTTATATTACTAACCGCTGCTACCAAAAATACGGATTATTTTATATAATTGCCAATCATCAGAAGGAAATATTCTTTTCATAATTGCTTTATTTATCTTAATTTGACTTGTATATGATGGCCATTTACATTCCTTATTATTTTCAGTTAACCATTCAGAAGGAACAATTTGTAAACCATCTTCGAACTCCACAATATTATACGCCATAATAACTGTAAATAAAAATTGATCAGCATTGAAATTATAAATAATCTATGATGTAAATAATATGATAAAAATGTGACGATAATAATAATAATAATAATAATAATAATATTTGCAATTTATATTAGAGTATTATAATTACGTTTAATTATTTAATTACAAATGCAAATTAATATTAAACATGTATTATTCAGTTGTGTGTAACATCGGAAATATAATATAATTTTTTTTATAAGGCATTTTCAACATTTTTGCTCTAATTTTATCAAACTCCCATGTCTGAAGATGAGAATATTCAGACATGATACCAATATTTAAAGTTAATGACGAAATAGGCTGTGTATATAAATCTTCCACTAACACAAGTACTTTGCCAATAGCATACATTTTATTGTCATTAGATTTAATGAAATTTAAAATTGACATTATTTGTCCATTTTCAAAAGAAATGCAATTATTTTTTGGATCATCACAGTTAATATAATATTGATTATTGCAAAAAATTTTATATTGTTGTACAGAAATGAAATCTTTCGTAATAGGACCATCACAATGAGAGCGTGTAAAACATTTTTCCATATCGTATGAATTTGAATATATTTTGAATGTTTCATTATTATGTATTGTCTCAATTTCTGCAAATCTTCTTGTTAATTGCTGTAATGGTTGGTTAGTTTTACGAATTAATTTCTTTAACGTAGACATATAATTCTCAAATTTAAATGCACTAAATTTATCCAGAGCACCAAATTGTTTTACGTCTGCAGCAAGATGTAATAAATTATGAATATTATGTGAAATATATTTAGAACCGTAGATAACTTGAAATGATTTTACAAAATGTTTTAATAAATTTTCTGCATATTCTATAATAGAAGTTTGATATGTTAAAGTAGGATGTGCAAGAATTGTGATTGCTACATGTAATGTTAGAAAATTTAAATATACATTTTCTTGTAGTATTCCTTTCAATATAATAGGACCTGTATATAATAAAAATTGCCGATATTCTGTGGCTTTCCAATGTTTGATATACTTTAATGATCTTGGTTTTCGAGCAAAATCAGAAGGAATATAATTGCGTAACTTTATTAGTTTCTTAGAAATTTGTTCTTTGTCTGAATTTGATAATCTTATCTTAAGTGGTCCTGAAAGCCATAACATAATAAGTTTACGCATAACACCCAAACATACCAGGTGCATATAATCTAGTGGCACATTTGTAACTAAGCCTAGATTTGGTATATTTTTTAAAATTGTGTCACCAGTTTGATAATCAAGATTATAAGATCCAGTAAAAAATTCTTTATCATTACGTAACATCATATTAGATGTGTATGGAAAACATATATGTCCTTCTATATTATCACCTTCAATAATGCATTTAGTGCAACTATTATATCCAGTGTGTCCTTTTACATTTAAAATAAATGATTTAGCAGGAGCGTCACAAATTATTGCTTTAATTTCGACTTTTATGATCTGTCCCTCATAATCAATCCCATTATTTATAAAAGCAATAGCATCACCTACAAACATTTTTAAAAACTCATTTGCATTTTTTGGTTTTCCTTCACCATAATATAAGGCAATGACATATACATTGTTTATAATATTATCTGCACATAATATTGGCCATAAACTCTTTGTGGAAGACTTATATATAGGTAAATCATCAATATTTATAAATAATTGAATGTTATCAAGAGCAAAATTCAATCTTTTACGTTCTTCAATAATTTTTAGAAGAGCTTTTTCGAGACCTAAGTGGCAGTAATCTCCGTTTTCAATTTGTATAATTTCAGTTGATTTAGGAGTTTGCAATAATGTACGTGGATCTTTAGGCAAAGTATAATTAGTGTGTGTTTGCAATATCTGTAAAAGGTGACGGAGTGATTTGAGTGATATCTTTTCTTCAATAGCCCATTTACTTATGTCATGTATAAAAGTTTCGTTATCATTTAAACACAGATTTTCATAATTGTTATCGACTATAGCTTGCAGCTTATTTGCATCCGTGTAATTTTGTATCATACAGGCATTATTTTCATTCAGAAAGTTAATATTATTTTCATCATAATATTGATTTAGATTTCTATCTGAGTATACTTTATCAGAATCACATAAAGACGAAGCATTCTCATCAACAACAATTAGTTGATCATTATTATTATTAATTATTGCCATAGAATCCGCAGAATCAGTCTGATGAGTTATCATATTCATATCTGTTACTGTGTTTCTTGCAACTAATCTTCGTTTATGTCTTGCACTATAAAATATTGAGTGTTTTCGTTTGCGACCCATATTTTTCACAAAATATATTTTTTTTCCTAAATATACATATACAATGAAAAAAAGATATCTTGTTACAATAAATATGAAAAAAATATAAGACAAACATAAGATAAAAAATATTGTATATACTAACCTTAATTTTTATGTTGATGTTTTTCACTTTGTTAAATCACTTCTTATTGCTAAGTGATCTTCTGAGATCACTTATTTTGAGTCAAAATGTCCTCTTATGCAAATAAAAAACACGTGCTGGTACACCAACAGACTGCGTATACGCTGCAGAGCGTTTTGGGCAACGTGTACGCGCCTACACGGTCACGCTTGCATTAGGATTAGGTAAGATTAGGTTACATTAAGTAGCGTCCATTAACGGTGACGTGTTGATTCTTTTACTTTTAGAACAAATCAACGTCAAGTCTTGACAAGATGACAACTTAGCAGTCATTTTGCTGAACGCGACTATTTTAAAGAAAAATATTTCAAATAAAAGTTGTTTGATTCAAAGGAGGTCATAAAGTAGATGATGCCCTTTATTTGATGAATATTTTAAGAGATATTTGAAGTGGTGTACGTGTTATTTTAAATTGGACACCCTAATATATATTTAGTTATAGCAGTAATAAATATAAATAAATAAATATAAATTATTTATTAAATATATCATAAATTAAACTTTATTTTTCTAATTTTAATTGTTGATCGTCACAGCACAACATCTTTATGATGTCACTGTGACATTTTCTTGCTATGACAGATTTTTTATCATTATTGTTACATTTCGTGATATACTAGTTATATCAATGTGACATTTTTGATGATATCACTGTAACATCATAAAGATGTTGTGCTGTGACGATTAAATATATATTTTATCGTCACAGCAGAACATCTTTATGATGTCACTGTGACATTTTCTTGCTATGACAGATTTTTTTATCCTTATTGTTACATTTCGTGATATACTAGTTATATCAATGTGACATTTTACAATGATATCACTTCAATTGTGATTAATGATATCACTGTTACCTTCCAATAATCTCACAATGACATCACAGTGACATTACATTTTTTTGTCACCTTGTGACTCTATTGTGAGCTTATTGTGATGTCACTGTGACATTTTTTGCTATGGGGGATATAATTAACTTATAAGATACATAATAACACAAATCGCTAACACAACTAATATGGTCAGTGCTGTTAATGTGGGCAATAAGAAGTTTTAGTAATATATATAAGTTATCATCTAATTGCATTCATTTATCGCTAAATAATTTTAATACAAGCCAACATTTTAATATAAAAATATTAATTTCTCTTTGATTTTAACGTAAAAATAAAAAATTCATGAATACACTAAATACACAAGTAACTATTATTGTGATACTTAAAAAATGATAAAACTTATTGACGTTGTTGCTTTGCCTGTAAAAAATAAAAGTAATAATAAATATGTTGTTATATCGAAAACTAAAATATACAAGTAAAACGTAAAACATACTAGTTCTCTGTCGTAGCGCGTTTTTGAGTGCCTTAACCAAGCTGACACATAGTTCTGAAATTGTTTATCTGTCAAAAATGGAAAGTGTTTTCTAGTCGATCCTACAAATGTAACAAAAAAAAAGTTAATATAGTACCGGTACAATTATTATGCTAATAAAAGCATTAATTTTTTATAATTATATATTTTTACATTTCTATATACGTTTTAAAATGTCCATAATTATTAGTGTGTTCACTTCGAAGTTGCCTTTGCGACCCATCCAAGAACATTTTGTACCCAATTTATTAGTAAATATTTTTTCTAGTCCAGCTTTTATTTGATCGTGGGGAGAAGTGCCTCCTAATAAATAGACAAATGTTTCCTACGAAAAAAATGTAAATACATATATATATATATACAATTGTTCGAGCCTTTTCTGGTAAATATTGAGCATCCTTTTTGTCTATTTTAATTTCAATTAAAGTCAGTTAGTCAGAAGGAAAAAGGGTTAAATATATATTTTTTAAAAATAGATATCAGTAGTTTTGGCATATTCAACAATGGTACAATGAAATTATAATGAATGTTATAAAATAATCCTAGTTTAATTAAGCTTGAACAATCAAAATTGCTTTTGAAAGCAATTTCTTTCTAACCATTTACATTATTTTACCAGCTCGAACCTTGAATTTTGTCTCAAATATTCAAAAAACAAGAAATAAGAAATGTAGACTATTTTTACCATTTGTTTTTGTCCTTCCTCATTAGTTTTTAATGCGATGTCGAAATCAAGTAATTTTGTAAATTTCTTGAAAGGTTTGTTCGGAATAAGAGAAAAAGTACTACTACAGCTTGAACCAGATGCTGAGAGCAGTGGAAGCGAATTATTTGTACGCTCTAATTGCTTTAAAAATGCATTTTGTTGTTCCAATAATTTTTTAATCGCAATCGTGTTTTGCAGGATTGAAACAATATTCTGAAATATAAATTTACAAATTATATTACTATAAACAAAAGAACAATAAATATGAATGATTACCTGCTGGAAAATTTTCAAAAATGATATCGGTTGGTATCATATTATTTACTGGATTAACAGCATCTTTAGGATCTAAATAATGGAAATTTTTAGTATCATTATTGTATTTATTTAATATTAAATTAATAAATTAATAGACACTATATATATATTAAGCGGGATTACTTAAAATCGACTTGTATTGTTTAATACCTTATTGTACCAAAAATTATTTGTTTATACCTTCATCAGAAGTTACATGGTCTTCAGAGGCAATATTATTCTTTTTATTTTGACTCACGTTTATTGCTGTTTCATCCATATTTTCGATATCCTTGTCCAAGTTTTGGTTATCATCATTAATCAAATCTAAATGTATAAAAAATTACACTATTAAGCATTACTTTATTTGCAAGTTAAAAAATAATGTTAAAGATTTATATATTATTGTTTACCAAACTGTCATTTTCTAATGCAACATGCATCATAACGGAGATGGTTATTCCGGATTGAATGTATCATTAGTTGTTTGCGAATGGAATGTTTTTTTTTCTTTCCCTCGGCCTAATGCGAAATATGTATCATGTATCTGAATTTTTATGTCAACATCTATAGCTTCTAGAATCTGTATACAATTATTATTAAAAATGACATTTCATTAAGTATATGTTGGGAGATAAATCAAAAAAAAAAAAAATTAGAACGATTATAATAATTGGAAAAGTTGTTACAAATGTATGTATAACAATTAGATAATAAATTATATTATAATTTTCATAAATCGATTAACATATATTTTTTTAACTTCAATCCGCACATAAGGAATTGCATTTAGAAATGAATATGGTATAAAATAATAAATATTAATATATAAATCTTTATACTTGCAATAAAGTAGCTTAATAGGTAATTTTTATACATAGATTGATATGATACAAACTTGGACAAGGATATCGAAAATATGGATGAAACAGCAATAAACGTGAGTCAAAATAAAAAGAATAATATTGCCTCTGAAGACCATGTAACTTCTGATGAAGGTATAAACAAATAATTTTTGGTACAATAAGGTATTAAACAATACAAGTCGATTTTAAGTAATCCCGCTTAATATATATATAGTGTCTATTAATTTATTAATTTAATATTAAATAAATACAATAATGATACTAAAAATTTCCATTATTTAGATCCTAAAGATGCTGTTAATCCAGTAAATAATATGATACCAACCGATATCATTTTTGAAAATTTTCCAGCAGGTAATCATTCATATTTATTGTTCTTTTGTTTATAGTAATATAATTTGTAAATTTATATTTCAGAATATTGTTTCAATCCTGCAAAACACGATTGCGATTAAAAAATTATTGGAACAACAAAATGCATTTTTAAAGCAATTAGAGCGTACAAATAATTCGCTTCCACTGCTCTCAGCATCTGGTTCAAGCTGTAGTAGTACTTTTTCTCTTATTCCGAACAAACCTTTCAAGAAATTTACAAAATTACTTGATTTCGACATCGCATTAAAAACTAATGAGGAAGGACAAAAACAAATGGTAAAAATAGTCTACATTTCTTATTTCTTGTTTTTTGAATATTTGAGACAAAATTCAAGGTTCGAGCTGGTAAAATAATGTAAATGGTTAGAAAGAAATTGCTTTCAAAAGCAATTTTGATTGTTCAAGCTTGATTAAACTAGGATTATTTTATAACATTCATTATAATTTCATTGTACCATTGTTGAATATGCCAAAACTACTGATATCTATTTTTAAAAAATATATATTTAACCCTTTTTCCTTCTGACTAACTGACTTTAATTGAAATTAAAATAGACAAAAAGGATGCTCAATATTTACCAGAAAAGGCTCGAACAATTGTATATATATATATATATGTATTTACATTTTTTTCGTAGGAAACATTTGTCTATTTATTAGGAGGCACTTCTCCCCACGATCAAATAAAAGCTGGACTAGAAAAAATATTTACTAATAAATTGGGTACAAAATGTTCTTGGATGGGTCGCAAAGGCAACTTCGAAGTGAACACACTAATAATTATGGACATTTTAAAACGTATATAGAAATGTAAAAATATATAATTATAAAAAATTAATGCTTTTAATAGCATAATAATTGTACCGGTACTATATTAACTTTTTTTTTGTTACATTTGTAGGATCGACTAGAAAACACTTTCCATTTTTGACAGATAAACAATTTCAGAACTATGTGTCAGCTTGGTTAAGGCACTCAAAAACGCGCTACGACAGAGAACTAGTATGTTTTACGTTTTACTTGTATATTTTAGTTTTCGATATAACAACATATTTATTATTACTTTTATTTTTTACAGGCAAAGCAACAACGTCAATAAGTTTTATCATTTTTTAAGTATCACAATAATAGTTACTTGTGTATTTAGTGTATTCATGAATTTTTTATTTTTACGTTAAAATCAAAGAGAAATTAATATTTTTATATTAAAATGTTGGCTTGTATTAAAATTATTTAGCGATAAATGAATGCAATTAGATGATAACTTATATATATTACTAAAACTTCTTATTGCCCACATTAACAGCACTGACCATATTAGTTGTGTTAGCGATTTGTGTTATTATGTATCTTATAAGTTAATTATATCCCCCATAGCAAAAAATGTCACAGTGACATCACAATAAGCTCACAATAGAGTCACAAGGTGACAAAAAAATGTAATGTCACTGTGATGTCATTGTGAGATTATTGGAAGGTAACAGTGATATCATTAATCACAATTGAAGTGATATCATTGTAAAATGTCACATTGATATAACTAGTATATCACGAAATGTAACAATAAGGATAAAAAAATCTGTCATAGCAAGAAAATGTCACAGTGACATCATAAAGATGTTCTGCTGTGACGATAAAATATATATTTAATCGTCACAGCACAACATCTTTATGATGTTACAGTGATATCATCAAAAATGTCACATTGATATAACTAGTATATCACGAAATGTAACAATAATGATAAAAAATCTGTCATAGCAAGAAAATGTCACAGTGACATCATAAAGATGTTGTGCTGTGACGATCAACAATTAAAATTAGAAAAATAAAGTTTAATTTATGATATATTTAATAAATAATTTATATTTATTTATTTATATTTATTACTGCTATAACTAAATATATATTAGGGTGTCCAATTTAAAATAACACGTACACCACTTCAAATATCTCTTAAAATATTCATCAAATAAAGGGCATCATCTACTTTATGACCTCCTTTGAATCAAACAACTTTTATTTGAAATATTTTTCTTTAAAATAGTCGCGTTCAGCAGAATGACTGCTAAGTTGTCATCTTGTCAAGACTTGACGTTGATTTGTTCTAAAAGTAAAAGAATCAACACGTCACCGTTAATGGACGCTACTTAATGTAACCTAATCTTACCTAATCCTAATGCAAGCGTGACCGTGTAGGCGCGTACACGTTGCCCAAAACGCTCTGCAGCGTATACGCAGTCTGTTGGTGTACCAGCACGTGTTTTTTATTTGCATAAGAGGACATTTTGACTCAAAATAAGTGATCTCAGAAGATCACTTAGCAATAAGAAGTGATTTAACAAAGTGAAAAACATCAACATAAAAATTAAGGTTAGTATATACAATATTTTTTATCTTATGTTTGTCTTATATTTTTTTCATATTTATTGTAACAAGATATCTTTTTTTCATTGTATATGTATATTTAGGAAAAAAAATATATTTTGTGAAAAATATGGGTCGCAAACGAAAACACTCAATATTTTATAGTGCAAGACATAAACGAAGATTAGTTGCAAGAAACACAGTAACAGATATGAATATGATAACTCATCAGACTGATTCTGCGGATTCTATGGCAATAATTAATAATAATAATGATCAACTAATTGTTGTTGATGAGAATGCTTCGTCTTTATGTGATTCTGATAAAGTATACTCAGATAGAAATCTAAATCAATATTATGATGAAAATAATATTAACTTTCTGAATGAAAATAATGCCTGTATGATACAAAATTACACGGATGCAAATAAGCTGCAAGCTATAGTCGATAACAATTATGAAAATCTGTGTTTAAATGATAACGAAACTTTTATACATGACATAAGTAAATGGGCTATTGAAGAAAAGATATCACTCAAATCACTCCGTCACCTTTTACAGATATTGCAAACACACACTAATTATACTTTGCCTAAAGATCCACGTACATTATTGCAAACTCCTAAATCAACTGAAATTATACAAATTGAAAACGGAGATTACTGCCACTTAGGTCTCGAAAAAGCTCTTCTAAAAATTATTGAAGAACGTAAAAGATTGAATTTTGCTCTTGATAACATTCAATTATTTATAAATATTGATGGTTTACCTATATATAAGTCTTCCACAAAGAGTTTATGGCCAATATTATGTGCAGATAATATTATAAACAATGTATATGTCATTGCCTTATATTATGGTGAAGGAAAACCAAAAAATGCAAATGAGTTTTTAAAAATGTTTGTAGGTGATGCTATTGCTTTTATAAATAATGGGATTGATTATGAGGGACAGATCATAAAAGTCGAAATTAAAGCAATAATTTGTGACGCTCCTGCTAAATCATTTATTTTAAATGTAAAAGGACACACTGGATATAATAGTTGCACTAAATGCATTATTGAAGGTGATAATATAGAAGGACATATATGTTTTCCATACACATCTAATATGATGTTACGTAATGATAAAGAATTTTTTACTGGATCTTATAATCTTGATTATCAAACTGGTGACACAATTTTAAAAAATATACCAAATCTAGGCTTAGTTACAAATGTGCCACTAGATTATATGCACCTGGTATGTTTGGGTGTTATGCGTAAACTTATTATGTTATGGCTTTCAGAACCACTTAAGATAAGATTATCAAATTCAGACAAAGAACAAATTTCTAAGAAACTAATAAAGTTACGCAATTATATTCCTTCTGATTTTGCTCGAAAACCAAGATCATTAAAGTATATCAAACATTGGAAAGCCACAGAATATCGGCAATTTTTATTATATACAGGTCCTATTATATTGAAAGGAATACTACAAGAAAATGTATATTTAAATTTTCTAACATTACATGTAGCAATCACAATTCTTGCACATCCTACTTTAACATATCAAACTTCTATTATAGAATATGCAGAAAATTTATTAAAACATTTTGTAAAATCATTTCAAGTTATCTACGGTTCTAAATATATTTCACATAATATTCATAATTTATTACATCTTGCTGCAGACGTAAAACAATTTGGTGCTCTGGATAAATTTAGTGCATTTAAATTTGAGAATTATATGTCTACGTTAAAGAAATTAATTCGTAAAACTAACCAACCATTACAGCAATTAACAAGAAGATTTGCAGAAATTGAGACAATACATAATAATGAAACATTCAAAATATATTCAAATTCATACGATATGGAAAAATGTTTTACACGCTCTCATTGTGATGGTCCTATTACGAAAGATTTCATTTCTGTACAACAATATAAAATTTTTTGCAATAATCAATATTATATTAACTGTGATGATCCAAAAAATAATTGCATTTCTTTTGAAAATGGACAAATAATGTCAATTTTAAATTTCATTAAATCTAATGACAATAAAATGTATGCTATTGGCAAAGTACTTGTGTTAGTGGAAGATTTATATACACAGCCTATTTCGTCATTAACTTTAAATATTGGTATCATGTCTGAATATTCTCATCTTCAGACATGGGAGTTTGATAAAATTAGAGCAAAAATGTTGAAAATGCCTTATAAAAAAAATTATATTATATTTCCGATGTTACACACAACTGAATAATACATGTTTAATATTAATTTGCATTTGTAATTAAATAATTAAACGTAATTATAATACTCTAATATAAATTGCAAATATTATTATTATTATTATTATTATTATTATTATCGTCACATTTTTATCATATTATTTACATCATAGATTATTTATAATTTCAATGCTGATCAATTTTTATTTACAGTTATTATGGCGTATAATATTGTGGAGTTCGAAGATGGTTTACAAATTGTTCCTTCTGAATGGTTAACTGAAAATAATAAGGAATGTAAATGGCCATCATATACAAGTCAAATTAAGATAAATAAAGCAATTATGAAAAGAATATTTCCTTCTGATGATTGGCAATTATATAAAATAATCCGTATTTTTGGTAGCAGCGGTTAGTAATATAAAAAATGTATTTTATTTTTTTATCAAAAATTATATAAATTAAAATTATAATATATATGTATTAAAAGTATATATTAAAATTTAAATTTTAAGTGATATTTGATTATAAAATATATAAAAACAAAAATCTAATTTTTAATATTCAAAAATTTTATACGTTTTAGATACATATGATAAAGCTATAGACAAACTTAAATTAGCTGAACAAATATCCGATATAGATGGTGATGATGGAAATAACCTCAAAAAATCGAGATATCAACGAGCAAAAAAAAATACAGGTTCATCTCCTGATAATTCTGATACAAGCGACACAAGCATCAATAAATTAAAAACTCGCAATGATTTAGAGTTAGATAATTTTCCTAATACACCAAAAGCTTTAACAATAAATAAGAGCAAAATCTGTGAAATAAAGACACCATTAATACAAGGTGATAAGAAAATGAATCGAGTAAAAAAAATTTCAAGTTCTTCTGATAATTCAGATAGAACTGACACAAGCAATGATTTAGATGAAGCTTCTAATATATCAAACGATTTAAATAAAAGCAAAATGACTTATGAAATAAAAAAACCACTGATAAAAAATTATAAGAAAATAACTAAGCCTCCGATACAAATAAGTAATGAAAAAATAATTAATATTCAGTCTAAAAAGTCTGCAGTTACATATAGTAAATCTATAAGTTCACAAGAACATCGAACAGCAAATAAAGATGACCTTGTTCCACAAAATTCAGATACAATATCTACATCCGATACTTGTAATGCTGAGATTGATGTAGGTAAAAATATATCTGTTATTAATTTTAAATTTTTGTAAAAGCTTACCTATATATATATATATATATATATTATTAAAGTTTTAACTTTTTTTATTTATATCACTGTAAACATATATTTAAAATGGTATATAATTCGTAATATTTATATAATCTGACAATGAGTAGATATACAATAATATGTGTCAATTATTTTTGCAGATTTTCATAATTTAATTATCAGGAAACTAAATGCAGTATTGTTAAATCTTACAACAATTGATGAACGTTTAATAAAGTTGGATAATCACATAAGAAAAAATGAGGAAACGGATTTAAAAAAAAATGAACATTATGATTTCGATTTGCCAGCAGATACCGTAGAACAATTACAGAGAATTGATAATCAATTAAAAAACAAATGTGTTGCTACAGAAATGGTATATACAAAATATTATCATTTTATACTTACGATTAGAAACATTTTATTGAAATGTCTTATAAAAAGCAATATTTTGGACATATTTATTTATTTATATAATGTTAAATAATTTTAAAGAAGTTAAAAGAAAAGTAATGTTAACTTTTTTTATAAGAGAAAAACAAATGTTTATTATTTTGATATTTTTAGATCATAAACTAATATTAATTAAATTATTTTATATTTTTAGACAAGACAATTGAGCTTTTTAGGAGGTAAGGATCATCATGATGTGATTTCGTACATGATGAAACATATTTTAACAAATAAATTAGCAATGGAATATAGTTGGGCTGGTGCAAAATTGAAAAATGCCTTTAAAAATCTTCGCATTACTATATGTATCATAAGTAAGTATATAAATATTTAATCACAGAAATGTTTTTATTGACATATTTTTGACACTTTATATATAGCATTCTATGCATGGTTATATTGGATGATGCTATTAGAACTCTAATATCATTATTCAATAATATGTAATCATAGGAATATAAAATAATTTTGAATAGTATATATACATATATACATATATATATATATATAAAATTAAGTCGCTTTAAATTTTTATATAATCTATAACCACACATATCTGTTTAAACTTGTTGTTAGATGCTGCGCGAACTTCAAGAACCAATTTAACAAATAAGGAAGTTGAGGATATAATTGCAAGATGGCTAATTTTAGCCAAGCAGAGATTTGACCGAGATTTGTAAGTTATATATAATATACCTCAATTTAACTATTTTATCATCTTATCTCAAACTTTTTATTTTTATAAGAAACTGATTTTAAAGAGGGTGAACACATGCACTATCTGTTCATTATTGCGTGTATTAGTTTTTTTAAATTAAATACAACATTTAAGAACTTATTGTTATTTTTGTATAGAATATTTATTGCAGAATTGACTTATTGCACCTATGTATAACAATCACATATTTCTTTTTAGGAAAAAGGAAGAACAAAAAAGAGATGCGAAAATGAGGAGATCTAAACAAGAAAAGGACAGGTTATTAAATATAATAATTTTAATATATAATAAATAAAATATTTGAACGTTTATTATTACGTTTATTGCACAGTTTATTATTATTACGTTTATTTATAGATTTTATAGAGTTTATTTTTGCATATGTACTTTTTTTATTTTGAATGTATAATTTCATACACAGTAATTATATATATATTTTATTATTTAAATGGTTACAGTATTAAATACATATGCATAGTTGTAAGTGCAATAAAGTAATTATTAAATATTATTTTTTAAATATAGTATAAAACGAGAAAAGTTATAATAATATATACAGTTGAATATTAAAGTAATTTAAAGTTCTAAGTATTTTAGTACTTTTATGCGTAGCTGTAGCATAAAAAATTAACAATCACTATGTTTATTTTATTAATGCCTATATATTAAAAAGTTATGCACATTTAAGTTTTCTAACAATTGTATCAATTTTTTTTCATAATTCTGATAAAGTGATAACTAGAATTTAAAAAAAATTACTTTAAAAATGATTTATTATAAGTATTAATTATATATGTTAGTGATATAGTTATTAAATATGATTAAATAATGTGATTTAACGTGAATGTGTGTTAAATGATAGTTATACACCCTACACACACGTACATATATAATAATATGGCTTATATTTTTTGGAACGTATATATGTATTATTTAAAAAATAAAAATGTAATTAAATAAATTACATTTATAATCTTTGAGACAAGCATATGACTACTGGCAGGATCAACCAGGGAGCTTCGTGTTCGGTTACTCGCAAGGGAGTAACTCACGAGAGAGCCCGAAGACTCGTCGCTAGCTCTTTTTCGCGCGCGCGCGCGTTCGATGCCGAAACACCGACGCGCGCGCGACACGCTCGTATGTGCCATTTTATTTGCCGCCGGTCTTGCTCAGCCGGTCGGCGACACTCTGCTGTGTTTAACGCTATTATGTAAAGCGTACGAGAGAACGACGGAGGCGAGAGTAAACCCCCGACGCCGCCGCCTCTCCTCTTCTTCCTCCTCCTCTCCGTTCAAAAATCCACAAGATCAAAATATTCGTGTTCTTATTCTCCCAAATGTTATGATGCGCGGTCTCGAGAGACCGCGCGATTCACCCTGACGCTAGATCGACGATGGCGATGCTTAGACGTCGAGGACTGTTCTGTCTGGTTCGTACGCGTTTAACCGCACACGACCAGCAATAAGATTTCGCTACGGCGTACAAAGCGAGCGGGAAGAAGCAACTCTTCCCGCAAACTCGTATCCGTGGAGTAGATGCTCGGTAAGCGCGACGATTCCGCTGCTGCGTACGAAACGAGAGGGAACCGCGCGGCCAACACACTAGAGGCGTGCGCGCCACATAAGAGCCATTCGGTCTTGCGACACCGACTCGTGGCAATGCTGTGCTCGTAATAAATAAGTGTGCGTTAATTTTGCGCGCGTTCGGCGACGAACGAGAAAAGCCGCACCGTAATCCCCGGCGAAGAGGAATACGAGACGACGCGAGAGTCGAACGTACGTTCTCGCGAGACACGCAACCTTCAAGCATGAGAAGACTTGGCGGCGGCGCGTTCTGCGACGATCGTATATTATTTTATATATTCGTGGTTTCCAAATCAAACATTTTATATAAATGTTCTCTCCGTGTCAGAGTCGCGACTCGACAAAATCCGTTCTCGACCCGTACGGGCGATTCTTCGTTTGTCAACGTCGAGAGCGCGACACGTACAATATTAATCTCTCCTACCCTCTTATAGTACCCAACCGACCGGCCAAGCGGTCGGCGACGGTACGGAGAGCGGTCGAAACACGCCGGAGTGGCGAGAGACTCGAGAAAGTACGTTTACGACTCGTCCGGACTCGCTCGACTCGTTCGACGCGCCGAGCGCGACGTATCTCTTATAGTACCCAACCGGCCGGCCAGGCGGTCGGCGACGCACGGTCCTACGCACGGCCGTATGCGAGCGCGAGCGCCGAAAGGCGCGTTCAATCGAGACATAGTCGCGGAGAGCGAACGATCGAAAAGTCCTATTGTACGATAAAATATTATCACGATAGCCGTATGGCGAATGTCAAACAACGATAATTAGCATTAATTAAGAAGGAAACAAACGAAATGCCGGGACAATGAGGTATAAGCACCGACGGTACCTC